>NW_020525750.1:167500-207500 GCF_003368295.1 Carassius auratus
TCGGTTTCACACAAGTTTTGATTACACAGGCAGATTATTGATTAATAAAGTCTTATTTTTCATCACGTCAGTAATGCCAGTTCTCTAATCAGTGGTGAATTCAATCAAGTGCGTGATTTCACCTAGAGCAGCTATCAGAGCCGTTGGAAACTGACAAGCTGCACAAATCCACGCTGATAATGATTAAAAAACTTTATGTATATAAAACGTCCCTAGGTTACGTATGTAACCCTAGTTCCTCGAGGGAACGAGACGCTGCGTCGATCGCATTTGGGGAACGCCTTTGGCAAGAACAACTCTGAATATCGTGTGCAATCAGTTCAATGGAAGAGCGTGACGTCACGGACGGGGTGACGTAGCGACCAGGAAGCTATAAAGGCACGTGCCACGCAGCTGGCTTCAGCTTCGAGTAGGGAAGCAAGCGCAGGCAGGGGTGCCGGGAGTATGGCTCGGCGACGCAGCGTCTCGTTCCCTCGAGGAACTAGGGTTACATACGTAACCTAGGGACGTTCCTCTTCGGGAACTCGAGCTGCGTCAATCGCATTTGGGGAACGATGTGCCAACGCTGCCAGACTACCAAACCCCTGCCTAGTGTGTATCCGTAGAGCACAGCTTAGGACGAGAGGACAGAAGAGCCAGGAGCGGCTCGCATATCGAGATTGTAAAATCTGGCAAATGTAGAGGGCGTGGACCACCCCGCAGCGTTGCAGATGTCCAAGAGGGACACACCTGCCAGGAAGGCCTTAGAGGCAGCCATACTCCGCGTAGAGTGAGCCTTGGCTCCCAAAGGAAGGGGAAGACCAGAGGACTCATATGACTCGTTGATAGCCTCGACTATCCAACGGCTAAGGGTCTGCTTAGAGGCAGGAGAACCCCTGTTAGTAGGACCGTAGCATACAAGCAATTGGTCGGATTTTCTCCACAGGGCAGCTCTGTGGACGTATGCGTCGAGTGCTCGCACTGGACACATACAATTTAGCTTCACCTGGTCTGGCTCCCGAAAGGGAGGAGGACAGAAGGCCTGCAGTACGACAGGTTGTGGTGTGACAGAGGGAACTTTAGGAATATAACCCGCTCGAGGGTAAAGAAATGCTTTGGCCATACCAGGGGCAAAGTCTAGATAATTAGGGGCCACCGAGAGGGCCTGGAGATCTCCAACTCTCTTTAGAGAAGTAATAGCCAATAATAGGGCAGTCTTAAGTGTCAGATGTCTGTCTGATATTTCTTGAATTGGCTCGAATGGAGCTTTGCAGAGAGCCTCTAACACCACAACCAGATCCCATGGGGGAATACGGGACCGTACTGGAGGTCTCAGCCTCAGTGCACCTCGGAGGAAACGTGTAACTAGGGGGTGTCTACCCAGTGACTGGTCACTGAAAGGGACGTGGTAAGCAGCTATGGCCGCCACGTACACCTTTAAGGTGGAGTGGGTCAACCCCGCAGAGAGCCTAGCTTGTAAAAACTCCAGAACTGTACCAACTGGGCAGTTAACAGGGTCAAGGTGGCGATCTCTGCACCATGAAGTGAAGAGTTTCCACTTCAGGGCGTACAGTTTCCTCGTAGAGGGAGCTCTGGATTGGAGTAGGGTCTCAACAACCTCGGTTGAGAGACCAGCTGCTAACAGATGTGCCCCCTCAGGGGCCACACCCACAGCTTCCACAACTCCGGGCGAGGGTGAATTATTTTGCCCTGCGCCTGAGAGAGTAGATCTGTCCTGATCGGAATCTGCCATGGAGAGCCGTCGAGGAGAGAAATCAGATCTGCGAACCATACTCGACCCGGCCAGAACGGGGCTACTAACAACAGACGGACCCCGTCCCGGCGTACTCTCGCCAGAACTCCCGGGAGCAGAGCGATGGGGGGAAAGGCATACAGACGAAGCCTCGGCCAAGTCTGTGCCATGGCATCTAGTCCCAGTGGAGCTGGGTGAACTAGAGAGAACCAGAGGGGACATTGCGATGTCTCTCGAGTCGCGAAGAGGTCCACCTGAGCTTTGCCAAATATCTGCCATATCTGCTTCACCACCTCGGGATGAAGCATCCATTCCCCGGGCCTTGGCCCCTGTCTCGACAGCATGTCTGCTCCCACATTCAATCGCCCAGGAATATACACTGCTCTTAACGAGAGGAGTTTGCCCTGGGACCACAGGAGGATCTGGTACACCAGCTTGTACAAGGGGCGTGAACGCAGACCCCCCTGGTGATTGATATAAGAGACTACCGCTGTGTTGTCGGTGCGCACTAACACATGACAGCCTCTCAGGTCTGGGAGGAAATATTTTAAAGCTCGATACACTGCTAGCATTTCTAGACAATTGATGTGCCATGTCAGATGGCGACCGCTCCACAGACCGCGGGCAGGGTGGCCACTCATGACCGCACCCCAACCGGTGAGGGACGCATCTGTCGCTAGCGTTACACGGCGACCAAGAGCTCCCAGCACCGGGCCCTGATTCAAGAACCAAGGTTTCTTCCATATGTCTAAGGCACGAAGGCATCGCCGCGTGACCTGAATAGTTCGGAAAGGATTTCCCCTCGGGGAAAACCCCTTGGTCTTGAGCCACCACTGAAGGGGCCTCATGTGCAGGAGACCAAAAGGTATCACGTTGGACGCAGCTGCCATGAGCCCTAACAGTCTCTGAAACTGCTTCACAGTGAGTGACTGGCCTTCTCTGACTCTCTTGACTGATGTGAGGATCGACTCGATCCGAGCAGGAGACATACGTGCCTGCATCGTGGTCGAATCCCATACTACGCCTAGATAGGTGGTTCTCTGAACTGGAGAAAGTACACTCTTCTTGGCATTCAGTCTCAAACCCAGCTCCCCCATGTGTGCGAGAACGACATCTCGATGTCGAACCGCCATCTGCTCTGATTGAGCTAAGATCAACCAATCGTCGATATAATTCAGAATGCGGATGCCCTGCATACGGAGGGGTACCAGAGCCGCATCTACACACTTCGTGAATGTGCGGGGTGAGAGTGCAAGGCCGAATGGAAGTACTCGATATTGATAAGCTTTGCCCCCGAAAGCGAACCTCAGAAACTTCCTGTGTTGTGGAAGGATGGATATGTGGAAGTATGCGTCTTTGAGATCTATCGTGACAAACCAGTCCTCGGATCTGATTTGAACTACAACCTGTTTGACAGTAAGCATTTTGAACTTCAGTGACATAACTGAGAGGTTTAACTGACGTAGGTCTAAGATCGTAGCCTCTTTCTACTGTGTGCAGGACCCATTGAGAAACATTTGGCAGAAGTCTCCACGCTGCTCGAAAATGTACTAAGGGAATCAGTCTCTCGAGACTGATCTCTGGTGTAAGAGGCCCCCAAAGGGGAGGCGAGCTTCCCAGCTCCGCTACGCTCACGGGCGGAAATAACTGGGAGGGACGCTCGCGGGAGACCGCTGCGCCCTGAAACACTGGCAGGGTTGGCAGACCGGCCTCCGGAGGGTACCGGGGAGAGGCGGGCACCGTATACTGAGGTGGGAACCGCTCTGACCCCGTAGGGGCTACCCTCGAGGTCACTGGTAGCATGGCGTCAGGACCTCTTTGTCGAGGACTTCCTAGCTTCGATAATAGTACGAAGGTCTGATTTTAATCTAGGAGCCCCCGACTCAGAGCGTCGCTTAGACCCTCGGTCCCGGCGTGGGGGAGCACGAGTGGCGACGCTCTGCTTTTGAGCCTCGCGGTATGAGGAGCCTGCTAGTGGCGTGGGTATCTCCCGTCCAGATAACCCACAAGAGCGACGAGGGAGGAAACTCTGGAACGCCGCCGCCTGTTTACGGGCCTCCTGGAACCTGTCGACGACAGTATTGACTGTGTCGCCGAACAGGCCCGAGGCTTGGAGCGGGGCGTCCAGGAGGCAGAACCTGTCACGGTCTTTAATTTGGGACAGGTTCAGCCATAAATGCCTCTCCGCGGCCACCAAGGCTGCCATAGACCGCCCAATTGCGCGAGCGGTCTCTTTGGTGGCGCGGAGGGAGAGATCAGCGGTCCGTCTAAGCTCTGCAATATCGTCGGACTTGATCCCCTCTCCCTCGTCTACATCTCTCAACAGGTCGGCCTGATATGCTTGAAGGACGGCCATGGTGTGAAGGCACGCCCCTGCCTGACCTGCTGCCACATAGCCCTTGCCCACTAACCCTGATGTCGTTCTTAAAGCTTTAGTAGGCAAGGCCGGAGCCTTCAGAGACGACGCCGAACCGGGTGACAGATAGCCCGCAAGCGTCTGTTCAACCCGTGGCATCGCTCTGTAACCACGCTCATCGAGCCCTGTCACATTCCCATAATACTGCGAATCAGGGCCGAAAAGACGGGTGGAATATGGATGTTTCCACGACCTCGCTATCTCATCATGGAGGTCGGGAAAAAAGGGAAGGCTCCGGGCTGGAGGTGGTTGTCTGGGCCTGAGATACCGCTCATCTAATTTACTTCTCTGCGGTTCATGTGATTTTTGTGGGGGCCAGTCTATTTTTAACTTCTCGACTGCGCGAGTAACCACCTCCAGCAGCTCCTCATACTGGGGCGAAAGGGGTGGCGAATCCCTGCCAACTGTCTCCACATCCACCTCATCAGACGAAGAGAGGTGGAGTGTCGACCCCTCGCCCTGGGCGGAAGAAACCGACGAGCGTGCTTCCGATCCCAGGGTTTGGGCGCCAGATCTAGCAGATGAGGAAGGAGATAAGGACGTGCCCGTCTCCATTCCCTCTGCCAGATCCACCTGCGAACCCCACGAGTGCAGCAGCCGCTCTGCCTCAGCAGAAGCGGGGCCAGAGCCGCGGGGAACGCTGGCGAAGGCTCCCTCCTCGAAGAGAGCCCTCCGGGATCGAAGCGTCCGCATTGGCAATCGTTCACAATGCGGACAGTCGGCTCCCTCGAGAGCCGACTCAGCGTGCTTCGACCCCAGGCAAACCACGCATAAATCATGTGTGTCCCCAGCCGTGATGTAGCGCTGGCATGGAGGAACACACAGTTTATAGCGCGATTTGGTTTCGCCCTTCAAATGTCTCGTCTTAGCTTTAGACTTAGGCATCGTAGTCTAATGATACTGGACAGACAACAGTAAATAAGACTTACAAGACAGACTTATGAACATGCACACACAGAGCGCTTGCTGAAAGACGCGAAGCTGAAGCCAGCTGCGTGGCACGTGCCTTTATAGCTTCCTGGTCGCTACGTCACCCCGTCCGTGACGTCACGCTCTTCCATTGAACTGATTGCACACGATATTCAGAGTTGTTCTTGCCAAAGGCGTTCCCCAAATGCGATCGACGCAGCTCGAGTTCCCGAAGAGGAACTATATATATATATGTGTGTGTGTGTGTGTGTGTGTCTTTTTATGTGGGCAAGTTACATTTTTGTCGGGCTACAAAAATCTGAAGTGTTCTTAACCGATGGGCTACCAGGGATTTTGAAATTTTGCGAGCAAATTAAATTGCGAGCTGAGAAAATGAAACATGCTATTTAGCACCAGACATGGGACATTTCTTGTGATAACTGCTTTGAAACAAACAACATAATATTATTTTTGCAACCATTTTTATACCAACATGCATGTTTTTGTATGACAAACCCACATCTGCAATGGAGCAAAAAATGATATTACTGATAGCACCTCTTGATAGCAAAATGTAATAAGGGCAACATATTTCAAGTTTTTCAGAAACATAGACAGTGACACATTTCCACTGAGCTTGAATCATATACTAATGTTTTCAGCAGACACTGTTCACAACCGACCCTAATGCTTGCAAAAACGACAATGGGGGACATCCTCACAGATCTGACCTCCTAGACGCGTCTGAAAGGATTATGGCTTTAATGAAATAATCCTCACCTGATCTCCACCGTGCTCTGTGTTTGATTCCAGAAACTGTGTGGGTGTTTTGGCTCTCTTGGTCGATGTCACGACGCACAGCCAATTACTGTGCCATACTGGTTGTCCTACGCATCACCAAGGTGCCAACCTGCCAAAAACAAAAGGTGTGAGAAGCGTGAGCCTTTGCCAATCCTGTGCAAGATCTTTTCCAAGCATTTTGTATTTTTTTATGTTGCTGTAAAGTTCTCAACATAGTACTCACTGAGGCATAACACATTCTAAAATTACGAACCATCTAACTGGGTGCAGATTTAAAAGGAAAACATGTTTTGAAACAGGTGGCTTTCCCAGCTGGTGCGCTGAAGTGGCGTTCAGTATTTCTCTGTTGTTTACAGGAAATCGACAATGACCATACTTACTTTTATTTCAATATAAATCTCGTCTCAGATTATACAATCACAAGTGGTCAGTAATTTGCTTCTAGATTTAACATGTATTTTATATATGTCAAATGCATATGCTGATATTGCACAAAAACTGTTTCTCTCTCTCTCTCTCTCTCTCTCTATATATATATTAGGGCTGTCAAAAATAGCGTGTTAACGACGTTAATTAGTTGTTTGTCGTTAATTACGTCAAATTTTTTAACGCATTTCCCGCATGCGCAGTGTGACAAATTATTTAGGTCAGGAAAGTCTCGTTGATCTCTGAATTCTCAAGATAGAAAAAAACAGCGTCGAGCGCTGCGACGAAAACACAGAAGAATCTTAAGGTTTTAAGCCTTTATATATATATATATATATATATATTTTTTTTGTAATATTTGCATTCATGATCACTAAAATGTAATAGATTAACCTTCGGTCCAATATCTTTTCTTTATTTTCAATCCTGCTACACTTAAAAATATGTGATTGTGGACATAACATCTTTATAAACACTGCTGGCTTCACCTGCCGACATCCACCTTACTGAGACAGAATGCCTCCAGGAAAATGAATTGGGGGGAACTGAGCTCTTGGATTGTTCTGGCAGGGGTGAACTGGGTTGGCAGGGTGGCGTGTGAAACACACTTTATTTTCCCACCATATGCTGAACTTAGCAAGGCAATCGACAGATCAGCATGAGGGCTATTTGGAGGCTGTTGCCATGGTTTTGTTAAACAGTGGACTGATCAACCTCTTCACACATTACGATAACTCACATTCACAGCTAATGGCTATAAAGGCTATGGAGTTTTGCTCAACCGGGACATCGGGTGGGTGATATAAAAATCGGTCAAATGGTATACATTTTTGAGTATGTTGAATATTATGTGTGTATTGTGTGTTTTCTGTACTATTCTGAAACACTACTGAATCTTCAGTGCCAAGGTAAGATCATTTAGTCATGAATGTATTTTGAAATTTAATTATATATATATATATATATATATATATATATATATATATATATATATATACATATTTTCTTTTCATTTATTATACCATTTATATACTATTATATATATATATATATATATATATATATATATATATATATATATATATATATATATATATATATATATATATATATATATATAATAGTATATAAATGGTATAATAAATGAAAAGAAAACAGAATACAAAAAGATTAGAAAGGTAGTTAGATTTTATTTTAATTATAGAATTAGAATAGTGAGTGTTTAAAGTTAGAGGGTCAATTAAAGATGGAAGAGATTTGTTTTAAGCCGATTCTTGAAGATGGCTAAGGACTTGAGACTTGAGCCAACTCGGATTGAGTTGGGGAGGTCATTCCACCAGGAGGGAACATTTAATTTAAAAGTCCGTAAAAGTGACTTTGTGCTTCTTTGGGATGGCATAATCAAGCGACGTTCACTTGCAGAACACAAGCTTCTAGAGGGCACATAAGTCTGAAGTAACGAATTTAGGTAAATGGGTGCAGAGCCAGTGGTAGTTTTGTAGGCAAACATCAATGCCTTGAATTTTATGCGAGCAGCTATTGGAAGCCAGTGCAAATTGATAAACAGAGGTGTGACCTGTATTCTTTTCGGCTCATTAAAAATGAATCTTGCTGCCACATTCTGGATTAATTGTAAAGGTTTTATAGAACTGGATGGAAGACCTGCCAAGAGGGCATTGCAATAGTCCAGCCTGGACAGACCAAGAGCTTGAACAAGGAGTTGTGCAGCATGTTCCGATAAAAAGGGTCTGATCTTCTTGATGTTGAATAAAGCAAATCTGCAGGACCGGACAGTTTTAGCAATGTAGTCTGAGAAAGTCAGGTGATCATCAATCATAACTCCAAGGCTTCTGGCTGTTTTTTTAAGGAGAGAGAGAGAGAGAGAGAGAGAGAGAGAGAGAGAGAGAGAGAGAGAGAGAGAGAGACAGACAGACAGATCACCCTGAAGCAGCCATGGATGTGTAAAAACAGCAACTCAGCACTGATTAGCATGATTTACAGATTTGAGTTGCAATGAAATAGTCACATATTCCCGCACACACCACTACAGATGACACACACAATACAGAACTAGCAATAAAGAGTTTCTACACAGGCTGCTGCTGATGAACCAGAGAACAATGTACAATAAAATCTATGATTGTACATCAAGTAAATGCCATAAATGGTGTTGTGAAAGGTGTGTTATGTGAGAGATGGTTCGTGAAATTTAAAGCACAGTTGGTGCAAGAAGCATTGTCCTGAGCTGCAAGGTTCAGCGACCAACACTGAGTTTCAGCATGTGTAAATAAACTCAATTTAGCTTGCATTTTGAGCTGAAACTGATGAAAAAAATTTAATAAAAAAAAAAAAAATAATAAATCAAGATGTTACATTCTAATGGCAAACCATTTATAAACAAAACTCCATTACAACTTGACTTGTCTCCACCTCCTTGTCTTCCCTTCGTCACAGTCCTCTCATGCTTACTTATTTCCTCTCCGAACACATTATTCCTGCTTTTACTCTGCCAATCAAATCTACATGCCCATTACTGAATGTAATCAGACATCAGAGCACATCAGAGCAGTGATCTCACACATTAAATGGGCTCTGGCTCTGAAATGAGAACAAAGCAAGAATCTGTGCACGTTTGGAGTAATATCAATTATGCTAATAGCCGAAATGATGAGTTTAGAGAGAGAAAAAAGTAGACAGAAAAAGTTCAGTTCAAGAAAAAAGGCCTGTTTTGACAACATGATTACTTGTTAATCTTAAACTGCTTTAAGTTAGTTAGATATAACACAATGAGAAGAGAAAACTCAACATGTTGTCAAAAAGAAGAGGTGACTCTTAGTAACTGAGCTGTTCTGAAGGGTTTTTGGTCATTAGATACAGAAACTGAGTCTCAGCTCAGATGACAAGATCAGAACTCGATTGGTCTAATTCAGAGTTTAAAGGAACAGTTGCACCGAATGAACATGATTTTTAATCATCCTTGTGTCATTTCAGTTAAAATAATTGTATTTTTATATAGCACCTTTAAAGAAGCATTTAATGCATTTCCACAAGCTATTTTGTTTGGCAATAGACCAAAACTGAAGTCATTATTCATTGATATTTATTCATTTATCCAAATGAACTCTCTGGATGGGAAGGTTGTTTAACCAGCATGGAACCACATATGTAAATGTTCAAAATTAAAATTTGTGCCTTTCAAAGATTATATTAATTATTATTTTTTATTTTATTTTTTACTTTTATACACACACACACACACACACACACACACACACACACACACACACACACACACATGATCCCCTCTAAAATTATTAAGTTTTCTTTAATTTTCTTCTGCCCTTACTTTTTGTTTTGTGCTGATTACAGGTGAAGTCAGAGCTGGTAGAAAGTTGACTCAATATTTGGTTGAGCACAAATTGTAGGCTGGGTGTGTTGAAGGGTTTCCCGGGGGCTTTCTCTTTGGCGCTGTGTGGGAAGGTGCAGATTGGTTCCACCACAATGCAACCCACAGCAACTGACTAGGCCTCCTCTCTCACAGTTTGTCACCATCCGTGCGCCTGACAGATGGAGCTCACACAGCATCATGCCATGCCATGAGCTACCTGGCAATGAACAGAGAATAAGGAAAGGGAGGGAGGGTGGCTTAGAGAACTTGCAAGGACTCATTCTGCAGTCTGTCTGACTCTACTGGATTGTTGATTTCCAACATCTTGATCTCCTTCACCACTCCTGCCAGATGTTGGCCTTCCAAGTTAACCTTAACAAGCCGAGAATAACAACCTGGATGTCAAGACTGCAAATGCATGGTAATCTATGCCCCTTGAACATCAGGCTTGGCTTAAAAAACATCAGTGCAAAATTCAAGAAGACTACAGGAAAGTATTCTTGAATCGTAAAGATAATCAAAACTGACATCCTAATGGCAACCTTGGCTCAAAAACCCTGATTTGCAGAGCACTTTGTGGTTTATGGATGTGAGGTCTACTGTACATAAAAAAAATAAACAAACAAATAAATCAATCAAAAACTGAGACCCAATGGATTAGGATTTGCGAAAATATCTACATACTTTAAGTAACAAGTAAAATGCACCAGCAAAACATAATCAGAAAAAAAAGAAAAAAAAAGAGACTATATTATATTCTATATTCACATGAGCCAAATCAATGTCCCAAAGACAAATCCAACCAAGAGACATGAACAAATCAGCATCATATTGTTAAAAACAGCAAATTTATGAACTCATAAAATGTATAACTTCAATGCAACTTGCTTTGGATAAAAGCATTTGCCAAATGCATAAAAATGTAAAATGTCAGGGCATTCACTTGTATTGTTGGAAGAGTACCATAATACAAACCCAATTAGATTGAGTATTATTATTAAAACAAAAAAGGGAAATGCTAAAAAAATTGGACTGAAATGAGAGTAAAAGTGGGCAAACAATAAAGCAAAATAGGAACAGGTCCAAAAAATGTCTCAGTCTCAGGCTGTTCCAAACCTTTTTTTCTTTATATTTTGCATAATATTAAAGGGACAATTAACCTAAAATGGTAATTTACCGTAAAATTCTGTTCCTCAGAAATCTTCCACAGAAGAAAGTCATACAGATTTGGAATGACAGGATGAATAAATATGACAATTATGTATGTGTGTGTGTGTGTGTGTGTGTGTGTGTGTGTGTGTGTGTGTGTGTGTGTGTGTGTGTGTGTGTGAACTATGCCTTCAAAGTTTCTAATTTCCAAAGTTGATATAAAAAAAAAGCACCATGAAAGTATCATTCAAAATCCTTATGACAAGTCTTCTGAAACAAAGCAATAGTTGTTATTTGCAGAACATTTGACAAGACAGAATAAATGGAGACTTCAGCTGACATCATGCCTGCCAGTAAATCACCATCCACTTATATGGAAAACAGAAACCTGAACATTCGACAAAACTTCTGCTTTGGTGTCCCACGGATAAAAGAAAGTAATAAGGGTTCGAGCGGGACTGAAGGCATGTTAGGTGTTCTTGTTCAAAAACATTTGTTGTTATGCTTGATGAAAAACTCCCATCCCAACAGCAATCACTAAGTTAGTGACCTAAATGTATTTATATCATCTATGAAAGGCATGGGACAATAAAATGTTCCTCCAATCATATCCCTCGATATGAGGGCTACAACAGGCTGTCGTCAGTGTGTTCCATTATGCTACTGCAGACCGAGTGAGAATGGAAGGGGTTATTATTGTAATATTATGTGCTTTGTACTGTAATGTTTTCTCACCGTTAAATGAGATATTAGGTTATCTGACTCCACCAACGCCGTGGCTCAATGTGTCGCTGGTTAGCATCTGCTCTGCCTGTGTGCTTTCATGTGTTTTGGAGAAGGCATGGCTTTGTACAATAAATTGCAGGGAGTGTAGGATCTTATGCTTCCAAAACTAGCTTGCTATTGCTAACTGCCTACCCTACCTTTAAATACTTAGATTTTTTTTGAGAGCTCTGTTGCTTCAAATTGAGACTACAGAGAATACAAAGAACAGAAGAGCTGACACCAAGAGTGACCCAACACTAAGAAATAAGTTCTGACAATCTAAATACTCAGTAAATGTAACCTTCCCAGAGACGAGTACAGGCTGTTCTTTCCCACACAAAGAACCAAGGAGAAACAAAACACACTTTTTGACCATCGTGACCTTACTGTACACAAATTAAGAACACATTTCTTAACCCATTTCTCAACCTAGCACTCACGATTTCAGCAGAAATGAAAACCAACAAATTCCCATACCTGCTATGAAAAAGCCCGGAACATGCAAACATTGCTGCAAGGTATAAGGAAAGTCGAGGTGTAAGGACCTGTGGGACACAAACTCTGCAGAAAGTGACCTTACTCAGTCAAGATTGGCCTCTTCAGATTTTAGTGTAAACGAACAGAATGCATGCAAGAGCAGAATCCACCTTCAAGAGTAAACGCTTGTGCTAGTCCTAAGGAAAACCACCAAATGCCTTCTAATCCCCATCTGTGAATGATAAAGCATAACACTTCTAGTTTTGGATCAAAGGGATAACTTTACTTAACTTTGCCCATCGTTTGTGCCTGGAATCAAAACCCTGCACAGCAGTGTTCTGGACACAATGAAGTCTGTAGATTAATCAACAGGAAAATGTGTCTTTCAGTCGAACAAATGCTCTGGTTGCTTGATGTTTTTCAGATTATTTTGTGTAAGCAGTGCTCTGAGATGCAAATGAACTTTCAAAATAAATCTGAATGCCACATGGGGCAGAGATGGGGGAAAATGAAATTATAATTAGTAATGCTCAACAGTGACTTCACACGAAGCCAAAGAGTCAACATTAATTCATCTTGGGATATTTTTGTTCTTCTTTGTCTCACACAATTTTCTGATGAAATTTCCCTCTGTTATTAATAGCACATTTAAACTTTTTCCAAATAGTTAAAAAAATAGAATAGCGGGGTCGGTACATTTCATGTCAAATGGTGATAATTATATATTTTTATAACAATTTTTTTCAGAAACATTACATTTTACCAAATAAGAGAATGCATATTATAATCTCAAAATTATATTTTGTGCACCCTGGTTTTCATGTTTGATTGAAATTGCTGTTATGTGCCATGCAATGTCCATTTAAAAATAACTAAAAAGTTCAGTCAATATTATCTAATATATTTATGTTTTATTTCATTTATTTATTTGATTTATTTTCTATAAATATATATATTAAAAAAACAGATAGAAAAACAAATAGAAAAATAGATAAAAATAGATTGAGTTTGATTCCAATTTTCATTTTAGCTTTAATTTTCTTTGTAATAAGAAAATAATTAATTTTACAGTCCTCAAAAAAAATACCCCCTTGAAAAAAATAAATAAAATAAAATAACATAAATAAGGTTAATCACAAAGCCATGTGACTAGCATCATGTGATTTTCTTCTGCAGCAGATATTTTGAAAACATTACGGCAAATGTCCTCCTATTTTATATATATATAAATAAAATTTCACAATATAGTCAAATAGGAAACAGTTATTTTAAACTGTAATAATTTTTTCACAATATTACTGATTTCTTCTGTATATGATCAAATAAATGCAGCCTTGGTGCATGATGTAATATTTCTAATATGCATATTCTAAACGTTTGACAGTTTATTTATTATTATGATTATTATATACTGTTAAAATATTTTGTTCATACAACCTACCTGTACTTATAACTTTTCCTTGGTAAATAATAGTTGTGCCTAGCCCTCTTTTTTGTGCATGTTTAGAAAAAGCAGAAGGATACAGAGTCTAAATCTCCTATAAATCTCAAATCTATCTCTGCTGCTGTGCTGGAAATTACAGAATGTAGTTCAAGACCTCTTGCTGAAAAACACAAACACATTTAGAGCTCACATAGATTACGTGACTGGACCCTGGGGAGATAACACTCATCTGTGAGTGAGACTGCACACGCAGACATTGGACAGGGGCTTTATCAAACCCAGGGGCATTGTGGGATACCGAAGGACCAAACAGATCATCGCTCAGGGGACCAGGGCTCCGGGTCTGCCTTTAATACCTGTTTGCATTGAGCAAACCCAAGCACCTTTTTACATTTCCCTGTGGACGGATGAGTGATTGCTCTCTTCTCATACCACACATACTGGTTTATGCACAGAAAGAGACGCGCAACCCTCGTGGGCAAGACAAAAGCACAGTGCCGAGAAAACAGACTGGCACCGGAGAACAGTCAGGCTCATGGGAGGCTGGCGTTTTTTCAAGACATGAACAAGGAGTTAGAATCCGGTGCTTAAAACTGTGCTCTGATTCACAATCTACCCCAAGGTGGTGCTGTGCTATTAGCAATCTTCTGCTTTACTTTTGTCGCCACCATTAGAATTTTTGCCCACGTTTGATAATGACATGCAGTGCGTGTGAGGCTGAATTTTGGAGAGGAAAAATGAGTCACATGCTGATGAGATCAGTTTTCAATATCACGCCTGCTGAAGCCGCGTAGTAGGGAATCACAATGGTGACTTATCAATGTGAACTCCGATCTATATTTTTTAACTGGGTGTCTGCATCTTTTAACAACTGCTTCTCGAAAAAATAATTTAACTGCAATTGAATAATACAAATCATTGATTAGACTCAGAACTGCAGTTTTGCAATCTTTACAGCTCATAAAAAAACTAAATTATGAATGCTTAAATTAATATTTCAACTACTAATTGCATCTCAGAGTGCTCTATGTGTGAACAGCTGTGCTGTTAATTGTAAAACTGACATGCAAATCACCATTTTAATTAGTGATCATTTGTTGTGAAGTCCTGACCAATCATCATACAGAGCTTCCAATGGGACAAAATACAACAATGAAAGCCTTACTGTGCAGTAAACATTCAGTCACATTTATTTATTTACTTGTTTATTTATTTTCATAATAAACAGGTACCTATAGCCATGAACTCCAAGTGAAGCATGCTTTCTGAATTGGACATTCACCTTGTAGAGACAAATATATTTTACCTTGGCAATTTGGAAAGCAAAACAAAGAAGTTATTAATAAAGGGTATTGCACAACACAGCAGATTTTTAGGGTTGCTTATCTGCAGAGCGTGTCATGCAGCAGGTATACAGTATAGGCTAAAACCACTTATAAATTAAAGAGTCGTTCCAAACATAAATGATCAAAAATGGGCTTCGAAGAACTCTTCAGAATGAAAGAATTCAACACGCACCGAGAGAGCATATATAACGCGATTCACGAACAAATGGCGAATCAAATGAGTGAATGAGACTGGTGTAGTGAGATTTATTTAATAATTCAATGGTTTCCAATGGAGCGGTATTCAAGATTAAGTGTGGATTAAGTGTGTGTCAAGGGAACTGCACATTGGCGTTTTTAGGATCTGGGAAGTCTTGCGCACTTACTTCCTGGCACAAATGGCCGAGATCGCAATTGTGGGTATTTGGACAAGGCTTTATAAACTAATGACTCTTAAAGCCGGTTCTTTAGAAAACCAAAAATACAAAGCGAGACTATTGTGGATAGATTCATGGGAAAATGTCCCTAATGAGCCGGTTCTTAATAGTCACTCAACACATAGGCTGATTCTCAAAATAAACTTATCAGTCGATTCTTTTAATCAATTGTTCAAAAAGACAAGTTGCCAGTTTTATTCAGTTTGATGAATTGAATCAGTCAGAGAGGTTACTTTATCAACATTTGACTCACTGAGCTGGAACTGTACATTAATGAATACATATTCTCATATAGTGAAGGAAACTCTGAAAAACTGAATTTTAAAGGAAATACTGACATTTTCTTAACTTTCTCAAGGCCATTAACATGCTGAAAGGACTTTTATGACTTGACTCTAAAAATGATGATTCTTGAGAGGTTTAGAAAGTTACAAAATGTATTTCCTCCCAAACACACACACACACACACAAAGAAAACAATATGGAGATGGACACCATGTTTCTTTGATGAGGAACTTGAACTTACCACAAGAAGAATATACCACAAAAAATATATAAAAAAATAGATATTTAAAATATATAATTTACACATCTTTCATGAAATTTTATTGTGAGAGAAATGCCACCGATCCCAAATGCATGCATGAATTTAGCATTTATGAGCATGTGATCAATGAAAATGACTATGTCAGATGATTACGATAGATCGTGAGAGTGTAATGCGCTGCAAGAATGATGAGTGAAATTTACATATGAAAAAGAGTTCAATCGCAGGTCTTCTTCGTACATATTATAATTTCCAGTTGACTGAGAGCATGATTCGATTTTTTGGTCATGAGGAAGACAGTTTGAGCCGTTTGATCGACAGATATACTGACAAATAACATTCAGTTGCCTAAGGTTAAAAGAGTATCTGTTTAAAGACTTGCATCACGTGGATGTGGCACATCTATTTTTGTTACTGTAAAGACATCACCGCATGACATTTGTAAATGTCATCAACACTTTTGCACTCTTCATCAAATACAAGCGATAATTTGGTACATGCATGTGTGTCTGTGAGCATAAGCGTGTGAGGAGCAGCAGGAAGTCAGTTAGAGACTCAGAAAATGTCATGGAGGGTTGATGGTGGCTGTGTTGAGTATAAAGGAGCTGTGAAGCGAAAAGACACATTGCTGTGACATTAAAGAGGTCTGGGATGTGCTCATAAATCAATGTGAGACGTGCTGAGGCACCACAGATGATGTGCTTTGTGAGAGAGGGCTAAATGTGTTTTGCACAGCGAAGAAAAAACCTGTATGATCTTGAAATCGCTGGTTAAGAGTCAAGCTGACCGCAGAAGACTTTGCACCTTGTGTATCTCATATAAGTCACGTAATCAAGAAACATGTTAAGTGATAATTGAAACTGACATGCAATGGACCGTGCATGAGAGGATCATTAATTTAAACATGACATAGGTCAGTTGCTTCCAATGATTTGAGAACTTTACATGTTCGCTTACATTAAACTGACCCTTCCATTAGACAGAATGAAATCTCAAAAGGTCTGTCATGTGGACTGAGGGTTTATTTTCATCTCGAAGACTCACAACCTAATGTTCAAGTGGTTTACGGTATGCAAGCTATTGTCCAGAAGCATATTAACAAGAAAAAATAAATAAATAATAATAATTAAATAATTAAATAAATAAATAAATAAATAAATAATTATATATATATATATATATATATATATATATATATATATATATATATATATATATATATATATATATATATATACAGTATATATATATATATTATGTTTCACTTTATTTTGAAAGTTTGTCATTTTATTTTATTTATTTTAACAAAAAAAATGTCCTTTTTATTAGTTGTTTTAAAAGTTTTTAGTTTTAGTTATTTTAGCATTTCAAGAAACTATATAAACATTATAAATGTTTTGGCAAATTGCTGTATATATATATACAAAAAGTTAATGATTATTAGAATGGATGGATATAGGACAGGAATTTCAGAAGATTCTTATTTAAAAAAATAATAATAATAATAATAAAATAAACAACTGTAGTATCCAAGATAAACCTCCATCAGGTACAATGGCACTGGTGTTAACTTGTATCATGGAGTCTTGTAGGCATCAATAGAAACTAATCTGCCAATGTAAAGCCTTGAGAAGGATATCTTTAAGATATAGTTCAAAAAGTGCACTTTACTGGAAATGCAAAAACAACCAGAATGAGCTGAACAATGTTAGAAGATTTTTAGTAAACCCTGTTTTTACAGAACAGCATTGTTTACAGGCTGATTAGGGAAATCATTTGGTCTGCCGTATGTAACTAATTGGCACATTTGCCATTTTCGTGCAAATTTTCTAGCTGATTAGAATACGCTAAGAGGTTTGTTTGTAATCCCCAGAGGGTATATCGGGAATTGATGGTCTTATGAAAAAGAATTTGGAACTCATAATTAAAGTTTTTATTATTATAGAGAGTTACAATGCAGAAAATATTATAATGCTTTTAAGAGAATAGAAACATTATTAGCAGAGGTTTGTCATTGTAGCCTGTGAGTTTTAGCATTTGAGGATCAAACTATTATTTCAGTGACAGACTGACAGAAAACGACAGGCCGACTCTCTATGCCAGCTCAATTTTACAGACAATTGTCATCTGCTGGAGCCAGAAATAAGATCACAACCTTTCAAACAGAAATCAGCTCTATTGTAGAGCTCTGTAAGGATGGAAGATATGGTAGCTATATAAGCAGACAGCTATTCGCCTTGCAATAATGTAATTTAACACCAAGTGGTCTTGCAACAATCTCTGTTCAAACACACTCAAGTTAGTAGCTTTTCTTGTCTTCTTTTTTTGTTCAAAGTGCATTGTCTCAGATTGTGTGGTAAGGTTTAGGATTTAAGTTTAACAAAGCAGTGTAAGAACACCTGGGTTTTATTTTTATTTTTATTTTTTTCTTGCCTACTGCAAGTTAAATAAATGTCATTCAGTCTTCACGTTTCCATGCACTAATATTTTGCACTTCTAACTGATATATTTTCTAAGTTGACATAAATTAAAATAATAATAATATAACAACAATAATGCAATCTTCAAATGCATCCAATGTAGTATAAAAACAGTTAGCACAAACTTGAGTCATAATATATCATCCAAACTGGGTAGGTTTAAAGGAATAGTTCACCCAAAACGAACATTTGCAGAAATTTTACTCACCCTCAGGTAATCCAATATCTAGATGAGTTTGTTCTTCATCAGAACAGATTTGGATAAATGTAGAACTACATCACTTGCTCACAAATGAATCCTCTGCATTGAATGGGTGCCGCCAGAATGAGAGTCCACACAGCTGATAAAAAACATTACAGTAAACCACAAGTAATCCACTCCACACCAGCCTAGTCCAGACCAGGAGTTAATATCTCCTAAAGTGTTCCTGTAGCTCAATTGGTAGAGCACTGCTTATCAAGTGCAAGGTTGGGGGTTCGATTCCCCGGGAACACATGATAGGTAAGAATTGATATCCTGAATGCACTGTAAGTCACTTTGGATAAAAGCGTCTGCTAAATGCATACATTTTGTTTAATTTTAATTTAACATCTCGTTAAGCAAAAACATTCTAAACAAATATGTGGGTGGATTTTAATGTGAGAGACAACAGAAGAATGACTTTTCATTAGTGGAACTGTTATTATAGATTATGGACTTTATCTTGTTCTAAAGTGAGAATTTTAAGTGTAAATGTGTGGACTCTGGGTGCAGTTGATTGGCCATTATTAAAGCCCAACAGAAATCAATGAAGTCTTGTCACATAAAGTGGATCTGTATTTCCGGCACAAACTCACCGGAATTGAAATACCTACCCGGACGCAGACTGGAGAATCAGTACCCAATTATTGTTTTTAAATAACCAGTGTGGAAAGGGATGGTAAACATTGGGAGTTTGAGTTATTATATTTTTTTTTTCTTGTGGCTGGAAGTGCCTGAAGCGAAATTCCAATCACGCTTGCTGAATACACTGTGGTGGGTGAAGATTCGTGCCATGGGGAACATATGTAATTATACAGAACTCTCTCTGTCATGCAGACACACATATTTCATATGCCAAATGAGATTAGTATACCAGCGGCGCATATCATGCATCATATGCATCACTATAAAAGATCCATTATCCCAATCCAGCATGGAACACAGCAGCAGAGATATCGGTATGTGATGGAGGTGAATGTATTACAAACAATCAACACTTTAAATCAACCGCAGTACTGAGAAAAGACTGTAATTTACACAAGAAAAAGTGCTTATGCTGAAACTACCATTGTATGTGGAAGTACATAAACGCAATGGGAGTAAGCAGTGATAATGGTGCTCTATTAAAGATTAAAGCTGCTGTGGGTTTAAACACGTCCAAGGCAGAGAAATAGTTTGTGAGGCCCCTGCAAGTATTTATTTGTATTACTCTTGTTTCTTCTGCTAAAAGTATGTAAGATTCAATCAGAATTCAGTGAGGTTTACAATGCCTGTGCATAACGTTCTTATGAAGCCTGTCACTTTTGTATTTTTTCATAACTTAAAGAGGAGAAAAACTGCAGTATTTTATTTTACCTGGCATAATTTAAATGATTTATTTAAACCTAAATAAATAAATAAATAAATAAAGACAGAAAAAAACTTTATTTTTAGTTTATTTTTAGTAGTATATAGTATTACAGTTTTTTTCAATCGCTAACAAGCGCTTAACCATACTTCAGATACTTTTTCTAAACTCTTAACACAGACTCACACCTACAAAACACAATTGGCCAAATGGATAATTTTCTTCTCAAAAACACATTTTGTTAAATATATACTAAGTCTTCATTTCAAAATAGAACACATCTTTCTCTGCACACACCAACTTTACCAAAACACTGGAAATCTGACTCAAAATTAAATTATTCTGTCAAAGAATAACACTTGTTTTCACTTCAAAAGGTACATACAGTCAATCAAAGTACACCAGGTTTCAGAATACTGGCTATTGTTGACATTACAAAAACTGCATAGACTTTTCAGTCTCAGTTTTACAGGTATTTGCATGCAAAACATGCAATTCACTGTTTTACACTAAATTTATTGGTTAGGAACTGTATGTCCAAATATACAGTAATGTTCACATTCAAAAGCATTCCAGTAAAAAGCTATTTTTTTTCCTTTACTGTTTACTGCAGGAGGTACAGTAGAAACACGGTATGATAGAACAGAAAAGGTTTGACAGTATTGCTTACAGTGAACAAAATATCCATGAAACACATACGAGCATTCTGAACCAAAAAACAACAACAGCAAAAAGCCCAGATAAAAAAAGGGGGGAGGGGGGGTAAAATAAAAACAATCTCTCACTGCTCCTGCTCCTCTCACAGCATCTCTCACTGCTCCTGCTCCTCTCACTGCATCTCTCACTGCTCCTGCTCCTCTCACAGCATCCCTCACTGCTCCTGCTCCTCTCACTGCATCTCTCACTGCTCCTGCTCCTCTCACAGCATCCCTCACTGCTCCTGCTCCTCTCACTGCATCTCTCACTGCTCCTGCTCCTCTCACAGCATCCCTCACTGCTCCTGCTCCTCTCACAGCATCCCTCACTGCTCCTGCTCCTCTTACTGCTCCTCTCACTGCTCCTGCTCCTCTCACAGCATCTCTCACTGCTCCTGCTCCTCTCACAGCATCCCTCACTGCTCCTGCTCCTCTCACAGCATCCCTCACTGCTCCTCTCTCTCACAGCATCTCTCACTGCTCCTGCTCCTCTCACAGCATCTATCACTGCATCTCTCACTGCTCCTGCTCCTCTCACTGCATCTCTCACTGCTCCTGCTCCTCTCACTGGGCCCCTTGCTCTTACTTTTCCTCGTCCATACATTACAGTGTTTGTCTTTTTCTGTTTCTGTTTCCAAAAATATCACTCTTCAAAGTCCTCCTTTTATTGTATAAGTGTCAATGTAATAGAAAAAAATAACCGCTGCCATTGAGTCTAAGCCGGATTGGAATCACTTGTGGTTTGCCCAATTTACACAACATAAATCAGCTAAGATAATTTGTTTTTGAACTGATATCATCGCAGAAGCAGAGGTTTTTATACTGTATCTACAGTTTGGAACATTGTTTTTGCTATTGTGGGATGTTGTGTGTTAACATTTGTAAATACTACAAAAACGATCCATAATTTTGTTGGGAGGTATAGCTTGTCTGTTCAGAAAATGTAAGCATTGTGGAAATGTGTTCAATGACTCCATACTGTGTGAAAACGACATGAAATGTGTGAATGCTATGGCCACAATAGACAGATGCTGTGCTAATTGTGTTTAGAGTTTTGAAAATGTGACAACTGCTTGGAAAAATGCTTGTTAGCGACTGAAAAAAACTGTAGTATATTATGAGATTGATTTTTGAAGGATCACTGAAGACTGGAGTAATGATGCTGACAATTCAGTTAAGCATCACAGGAATAAATTACATTTGAAAATATATTCAAATAGAAAAGTTAAATTGTATTAATTGTTCACAATAGTACTGCTTTTACTCAATTTTTCATCAAATAAATGCTATAAAACTTTCAAAAATACAAAACAAAAATCTTACCATACCCAAACTTGTAAATGGTACTGTAAATATATAACACCTTGCCTTACAAGAGCAGCAAAAAAATTCACACGGTTTTCTGAAACTCCAAGCACTTGTGCAAGAACACAACAAGCGTGCTCCATGGCAATCAGCATGTACACCATTTATATTTGTTGTTTTGTCATTCATGTCATACACGGAGCCGTCTCTGTGGAGTTTGACCTCAACTTATATCTTTCCACACACATAGGTCCTGGACTAGCCTTCCTGAGTCTTCAGATCCCCTATTAGCGATTCCCTTGTGTGGTGAAGAGCGGCCGACAGCATTCATATTTAATCACTACAGATCAATTATTAAACTCTGAGATCTTATCCCCCTTCCCTGGTGTGAAACATCTAATAGGAATGGACATATCCCCTGACTCCATCTCTTTCCTCCTCCTCTCTTTATCCTCCCCCGCCCAAACGCTCCCCTGTTGAGGAAGTTGGATGTGGAGCAGTGGCACTCTGTTGGAACACTACCACAGGGCTCCCTTTGCATTTCAGGCCTGGAGCGAGAAAACCTGACCTGAGAGTCTAAAAGCCCATTTGCTCTGGTTAGCGTGAATCAAAATCTCTTCCTGTACTCGTAGTGTTGGAGGATATGCATGTTACCCAAAGAGAAAATGGGAAGACAAATATAATTCTCATCCTCATGGAGTTCTTAAGCAGACTACCTATCATGTGTTTGAAAAACATGTTTGAAAAATACATACATATATCCATCCATCATCTTCCGCTTATCCGGGGCCAGGTCGCGGGGGCAACAGTCTAAGCAGAGACGCCCAGACTTCCCTCTCCCTAGCCACTTCTTCCAGCTCTTCCGGGGGAACCCTAAGGCGTTCCCAGGCCAGCCGGGACACATAGTCCCTCCAGTGGGGCCTCCTCCCGGGAAGACAAGACAATATAAAAATAAAGATTAATTCAAAATATTCAAAAGATGGATGGATGGATGGATGGATGGATGGATGGATGGATAGATAGATAGATAGATAGATAGATAGATAGATAGATAGATAGATAGATAGATAGATAGATAGATAGATAGATAGATAGATAGATAGATAGATAGATAGATAGATAGATCAGCCTCGTCTGTGGCGCTCTCCTCCCCCCCCCGAAGTAATCCCTGGAGGTGCTGATAGTTTATGAGGCATGAGGGCTGATTGAAAAAGACATTCAGACCCATGGACTTTAGAGACTGGTATAGCTCCTCATCCCCTATTCCTTCCTGTCTGCTCCAGTCTGCTGCTTATTTAAGTCATTGTAGTTGAATTGGACACCTGTTGTTAGTAGTCGCCTCTGTATGTGCATTTGCGAGCAAAATATGCTAAAGAATGTCTATACATCACTTGAGTGGAGTGAAATAGGCTATACAGTCAGGGAGGGACTTAATTAGTGACCATTCTTTTATTTACACTAATAAAAGAAATTAGAATTTTGGTTTCATGTTGATTTTAAATTCCAGTTCAGCTGCAAACAGGAATTGTGTGTGTGTGTGTGTGTGTGTGTGTATATATATATATAAGAAACAGGCTTCCATAAACTGCCGTAATTGTAATGTTGTAAATGTACAGAAGATGTAATGAATGTATTTTTGTTTTTCCATTTATCATGTCATTATGAATTACCCCTAAATATACCGCCATGTTCAACACTCAACATACAACATATTCGACTCAATACAATAAATGTAATAAATTTTTTTAATAAATATTTATTTTTGCACCATTGAATCATTAATTTCCCAGAATTCTCTTTTATATAATTAATACTTTTATACTTTTTGCTATAAGTCTATAAATATCATAGAACATTAGTACAAAAAAAATAGTATTTTGTTTGTCAATATTAAGCCTTTTGAACTATGTCCAATTAGTTGAGGATAAAATACGTCTCTAACATCAGCGGATGCAGAGGCATGATTATTCCAAATTAATGATATTATTTACATTTACATTTACATTTAATCGTTTAGCAGACGCTTTTATCCAAAGGGACTTACAAATGAGAACAATAGAAGCAGTCAGGTCAACAAGAAAACAACAACAGTATACAAGCGCCATGACATGAAGTTTCAGTTAGTCTAGGATAGAATGCATAGCCAGTTTTTTTTTTTTTTTTTTTTTTTTTATAAATGAAAAGACAAGAAAAGGAAAAGTGCTAGTGTTAGTTGGTTAAGTGCAGGCAAAAAATATGAGTCTTTAGATGTTTCTTGAAAATGAGTAAAGATTCAACTACTGTAAAGAGCTGTACGAATTGAGATTGGGAGGTCATTCCACCAGCTGGGCACAGTCAAGGAAAAGGTCTGTGAGAGTGATTTTGAACTTCTTTGGGATGGCACCACAAGGCGTTGTTCACTTGCAGAGCGCAAACTTCTGGAGGGCACATGAGATATTTAACCAATGAGTTTAGGTAAGTTGGTGCCTTGCCAATGGTCGTCTTGCAGGCTAGCATCAGTACCTTGAATTTGATGTGAGCAGCTACTGGTAGCCAGTGTAACCTGATGAGGAGAGGAGTAACGGGAACTTTTTTTGGCTCATTGAAGACAACCCTCGCTGCTGCATTCTGGATCAATTGCAGAGGCTTGACAGTACATGCAGGAAGGCCCACCAGGAGAGCATTACAATAGTCCAGTCTGGAGAGAACAAGAGCTTGGACAAGAAGTTGGGTTGCTTGCTCTGACAGGAAGGGTCTAATCTTCCTAATGTTGTATAAGGCAAACCTGCAGGACCGGGTAGTTGTAGCAATGTGGTCTGTGAAGCTTATCTGATCATCCATCACAACTCCTAGGTTTCTGGCTGTCCTCGAAGGAGTAATGGTCGATGAAGCCAGATGTATAGAGAAGTTGTGATGAAGCAATGGGTTAGATGGAATCACCAGGAGTTCTGTCTTCGTAAGGTTAAGTCAATCATACAGGCTGAAATGCGAGCAGCTACCGTCGGGTCATCTGGTTGGAATGAGAAGTAGAGTTAGGTGTCATCAGCATAGCAGTGATAAGCCATGCTTCTGAATGACAGATCCTAATGATGTCATGTAGATGGAGAAGAGAAGTGGTCCAAGTACTGAGCCTTGAGGAACCCCAGTAGCAAGGTGGTGTGACTATGAAACATCACCCCTCCAAGACACACTGAAGGATCTGTCAGAGAGGTAGGACTTAACCCACAGGAGTGCGGTTCCAGAGATGCCCATCTTTCTTAGGGTGGACAGGAGAATCTGGTGATTAACAGTGTCAAAAGCAGCTGAAAGGTCCAGTAAGATGAGTGCCGAGGATTTTGAAGCTGCTCTTGCTAGTAGCAGGGCTTCAGTAACCGAGAGCAGCGCAGTCTCAGTTGAGTGGCCACTTTTGAAGCCAGATTGGTTGCTGTCCAGGACAAATATTATTATATTAATGCTAATTCATGTATAGTGTCAGACTAATGAAATTCTTCTGTAATTCCAATTCAAAATCCAACTCTACAGCTCTATTGAAATTTCGTCCCTCAGTGAAGGTCCGATGACTTCCACCCGTGTTTCACTTCACTTCCAGCTGCAAACCACTTAGCTCTACATCAGAACGCTTTTGGTTGCCAGGAAACAGTGAAAAGTTTTAATGTGATAAAAATGACTCTGTATCCATTAACAAGGTTTAAATGTGCAAATATTAAATAAATTAAATAAATAATACATACATAGCAATCCAAAACTGTCATTATGCAAAAGCTCTTTAAAGGTGTTCACCATTAGAGCAGGCTTCGAGGCTTTGCTTGTTTAATTCATTATTAGATTTTCACACATCTAGAAATGGATCACATTTTTTTTAGTTTCGAAGGTTTAATAAAGGAACACAGCTAAAACTAAAACAAAAACTACCGTAAACCACCCTTAAATTTACTGTTACTCACAACCTGAAGGATTTTTTTTTGTCGCTTTTTTTTCTTTCTTAAAACAGCAGGAACAGTGATGTCATTTATGTTCAATAAATTGTTATATTTGTTATGAAAAGTAATGGAAATAAAAATAAAGTGCATTAATGGCCACCCACATTTTCAATGGCATTGGTTTTACGTGTTTTAAAAGCATAGAGAGATGGACTTGACTACAGCATTTGCTGTGCTTCATGTGAGTGGGCGGAGCTCTGCCCGCAGCAACTCTCTGATTGGTGGAATTTTCTCTATCAACATCATGGGTTTACATCATTGGATTACGCTCATAAACACGATTATTTAAAATATAAGTTTAAATAATGTGAACTGATGGCTTCAACAAAGGCATACTGTATACCATAAGTTAAAAATCTTAGAGCTTACTGTATGTCTGTCTTTAAAGTTATAGTTAAAAATTATTTGGAGAGATATGGAGAAAATTAATGCTATTTTTACTTCCGTGCCTGTTGCCCTCTGTTTTTACACCAAGTAATATAAATAAAAATTAAATGTATGATGCGTTTCTTTTAAAACCCCATATCATAAAAGCACAGTCTATGTGATACAAAGCACTGTACACAAACTTTACATAAAGTAAAAAAAGTTGACATTAACAAGACGGTGGAGATGAAAATGTTCAGCGAGCCTGAACAAAAAAGTAAATCTTGTCGAAATCAGAAAGATTTCTAAAGTAAGGAGGTGGAGAAGGCATTCCCAAAACTAGAGACAATTGAGCGTTGTGCTCTTTGACATACAAATGAGAGACTTCAAAGGCTTCCTTCGAGAAACTGTCAGCAACACACGACAACTACTATTCCCTGATGTGTGCGCCATTCTCCCTGAGAACTGCGGCTCTGAGCTCAGCAGAAACGCATGCTTGCTTCTTGCTGTGCAGAAAAACAGGGTCGCGGTTCTCTGAGGCTTTTAACCTAATTCCTGAGGATCCAGTAAAGCCTCAGTTCTCCTAAGATGACATCAAGTGCCTGAAGGGCAGAGAAATACAGTATCTAAAACAGCAATGAGGTCTGATAATTTTAACCATATTTTGAATGCCATTTCCTTAATGTTATCTGCTCATTAGCAGAAAGCATGATACAGTGTGACAAAAAGGCAAAAAAAAAAGGGCAGAATAATTTTTTGAGTAATAAACAATTATTGGAGCACATTTTACAAAATGCAATTTCACATCAAAATTCCACAATCGTACTTGTCAATTCTTTGTAATTATTTGTGATGTTTACTAGCAATTCCTCAGTGAAGTTTTTTTAAATTTTTCAAGTAAAGAAACTGAAGCTTATTTTTATGAAAATTAAGATTTTTGCATGGTGATCTTGTTTTTGTGATTTTCATTACTTTAACGCAGATTTCATTTCAAAATTTTTACTACTTTAATGCATTGGTTGTAATCATTACTCTCAGTAGTGTTTTTCATACTTTAATATGATACAATTTATAATCTTTTACAATTTAAATTATGTAAATTAAAAATGTTTTTATTGCAAAAAAAATATTGTATATACAGTATTGTTCAAAATAATAGCAGTACAATGTGACTAACCAGAATAATCAAGGTTTTTCGTATATTTTTGTATTGCTACGTGGCAAACAAGTTACCAGTAGGTTCAGTAGATTCTCAGAAAACAAATGAGACCCAGCATTCATGATATGCATGCTCTTAAGGCTGTGCAATTGGGCAATTAGTTGAATTAGTTGAAAGGGGTGTGTTCAAAAAAATAGCAGTGTGGCATTCAATCACTGAGGTCATCAATTTTGTGAAGAAACAGGTGTGAATCAGGTGGCCCCTATTTAAGGATGAAGCCAACACTTGTTGAACATGCATTTGAAAGCTGAGGAAAATGGGTCGTTCAAGACATTGTTCAGAAGAACAGCGTACTTTGATTAAAAAGTTGATTAGAGAGGGGAAAACCTATAAAGAGGTGCAAAAAATGATAGGCTGTTCAGCTAAAATGATCTCCAATGCCTTAAAATGGAGAGCAAAACCAGAGAGACGTGGAAGAAAACGGAAGACAACCATCAAAATGGATAGAAGAATAACCAGAATGGCAAAGGCTCAGCCAATGATCACCTCCAGGATGATCAAAGACAGTCTGGAGTTACCTGTAAGTACTGTGACAGTTAGAAGACGTCTGTGTGAAGCTAATCTATTTTCAAGAATTACCCGCAAAGTCCCTCTGTTAAAAAAAAGGCATGTGATGAAAAGGTTACAATTTGCCAAAGAACACATCAACTGGCCTAAAGAGAAATGGAGGAACATTTTGTGGACTGATGAGAGTAAAATTGTTCTTTTTGGGTCCAAGGGCCACAGGCAGTTTGTGAGACGACCCCCAAACTCTGAATTCAAGCCACAGTACACAGTGAAGACAGTGAAGCATGGAGGTGCAAGCATCATGATATGGGCATGTTTCTCCTACTATGGTGTTGGGCCTATTTATCGCATACCAGGGATCATGGATCAGTTTGCATATGTTAAAATACTTGAAGAGGTCATGTTGCCCTATGCTGAAGAGGACATGCCCTTGAAATGGTTGTTTCAACAAGACAATGACCCAAAACACACTAGTAAACGGGCAAAGTCTTGGTTCCAAACCAACAAAATTAATGTTATGGAGTGGCCAGCCCAATCTCCAGACCTTAATCCAATTGAGAACTTGTGGGGTGATATCAAAAATGCTGTTTCTGAAGCAAAACCAAGAAATGTGAATGAATTGTGGAATGTTGTTAAAGAATCATGGAGTGGAATAACAGCTGAGAGGTGCCACAAGTTGGTTGACTCCATGCCACACAGATGTCAAGCAGTTTTAAAAAACTGTGGTCGTACAACTAAATATTAGTTTAGTGATTCACAGGATTGCTAAATCCCAGAAAAAAAAATGTTTGTACAAAATAGTTTTGAGTTTGTACAGTCAAAGGTAGACACTGCTATTTTTTTGAATACACCCCTTTCAACTAATTGCCCAATTGCACAGCCTTAAGAGCGTGCATATCATGAATGCTGGGTCTTGTTTGTTTTCTGACAATCTACTGAACCTACTGGTAACTTGTTTGCCACGTAGCAATAAAAAATATACTAAAAACCTTGATTATTCTGGTTAGTCACATTGTACTGCTATTATTTTGAACAAAACTGTATATATATATATATATATATATATATATATATATATATATATATACACATTTTAAATTTATTTATGTATTTATTTATTAACTTATCATTCAATCATTATGGATATTGTGTTGAAATAAGAATATGTGGGTGCAATTTAATTCATATTCTAATTGAATTGTCATGAAAATCATTTCCATAATAGCGTAATTTCCTATTTTTCTCTTCTGATTTCATAGAGAAATATACTGTGAAAATATAACCAGGACTGTACATGTTCTTAACAGGTTACGTGAGATTCACCTAAACGTTTTCAGATGCGACAGCAGCTGCTTTGAGAACAGACTCACAGTTCTCTCCGATCATATAAACAAGCAGCATTTTTCACTCTGGTCTGAACTGAGACAAACCCCCTTCACAAACCACCTTCATTAGAGCTCCACTTCACACGGCTCCAAGCCTCAGCTTTAAATAGAGAATTAGCCGCTGGATCACTCTCTCTTTCTCACTGGCGGCTCAGGACTCATTACCCACAGTCTCAGGCAGTGGGTGGCCTAAGTGTTAAAATGATTTATTTTCGTAATAAATACTCTCCGACTCTCTCCATCCTCCTGCGTGTTTATGCATTCCCCTGATGTAGCTGAGCCAGGCTAGAACACTTTTACTAAGGTGACTTTGATTCCAGGGGGTTGTTAATGTTTTAACAGTCTTATGTGGCTCTGCTCACTTTCTTTTCCTATTCCAGGCCTTTATATCGTTCTTAATGTGCTTTTTCTGTGCGTCTGTTTTCATGCAAAGCAGATGAGATATGCTGTCCGGGTCACGGCACCATTTTATGGGCAATGGTTATTTCTCTCTCTTAAAGTGTTATGAAACCCCTCATTTCAACAAAGGTCAGTTCTTAACACTACTTTAGAAAATGTGCAAAAAAGTAGTTAAATCACACTGCGGCGAGGGGGGAGAATAAAACGACTGTCTCTCACAAATGCTCGTTGCAATGAAATGTATTATCCAGCATTTTGTATGCTCACAAAGCAAATAAACACAGTTAATTTAATTTCTATAATTTAATGCACAAATAAACATAATTATTTGCATTTGTTTTCTGCATTAAAATGTATTTGTAAAAAGAGGAAATTATATGTGCGAATGCACGTTTGTATTTTTCATGTCTTTTTAGGCTGTTTTTCCACAGCAATGTTCTCACTGGGGATTTTAAACTGAAACATATATTTCTGAAATGTATACATTTCATTTCTTTAGCTTAATGCACAAATAAACACTGAGCTGTTTGCATTCATACTTTGCTTCGATACAATATGTATATGGAAAAAAATTGGAGGAAAACATTTGTGTGAATGCATGTTTGAATTTTAATGACTCTTAAAGCTTTTATCACTGGTTCAACCTGAAATCTGTAAATTAACAGCTTTCACATAAAGAGATTTCACAGTTTCTTTAATAAATGCTCACCGCAATTTAGAAATGCATACAACAAAATGCTTTTGTATACTTACAAAACAAATACACAGTCAAATGTATTGGTGATATATATATATATATATACATACATACACACACATACATATACATACTGTACACACACACACACACACACACACACACACACACACACACACACATATATAAGCTCAACTGTACAAGGAATTGTTCAAAAGCAGAGCCCTAGGTCTTTTCCAAAGTGTTTTTTTCCCCTCCTCTAGCTGTTTGTTTCACAGGGTTACTGCTTTGCAGTGAGCGTTAAATAGCTTTTGGTGAGAGACATAATTTGCAACATCAAAGCTATGGATGTGATATTTTGCAAGCACTTTGAAAATTACACAGTATTCATAGTGTATTAATTAAATGTACTTTACACCATCTGATTAATTCCTGATGGCTAAAATTATGTTATAAAGAAACAAACTGCATTTATTCAAGAAAAAACCTGATGTCAGCTCAGCGGCACCAACCCATCCTTACTGTTTACGTCTCTCTTTGCACCTTCACATCAATTTCCCTGTCCTACTGTACGTTGGAGCAAGCACCTGCAGGGAAAACACTGGATGTGCTGACCTCTCTACCTTTGGCCAAGGAGCCGTGAAATTAAAACAGCCCTGCGCAGAGGGCCTCGTTTTCTCGCTGTCTCGTTCACTCAACTTACTGGCCCCTGAGTCGGAAGAATTATAAATTCAGGTTATTCCTCAGAATTAAGTAGATAAGGGTCTGTGTCCAGAGCTTATCCTTAATTTATGCAGATACTCTTGGAATCCCACGTTAAGAGTTGGATTTGGCTCCAATTAGATGTTCTTTTCAGCCTCATCATACTTATAATTCAAATTGTTTGGCTGAGTGAGGTTTATGCAATACAGGTAATGATGAGCGGGAGAATCTATCAGCATTTGCCAACCGAGAGTGTTTAATATTTATGACGAGTCAAGATGTATTTTCCAGCTGAATACAAATGTTTTTCTGAGTGTGCAAATCAGCTGAAAATTCTCAATTTCTGCCCCAAAGTGTTTTTGTCATTCGAGTCTTCTGATTTTTTCTCTCTCCTCTAGCAAGACCATTATGTAAACTAGACTGAAAAACAACATCAACACCACCATAAAAAATAGGATATGAATCCATACCTCACCTGGCTACATCTTGTATTTTTAGATAAATGTGGCATGAGTTGGGTAAGAAATACCTGACTGGCATGACTGGCCTTTGCTGTCAGGAAGGAAACATTGAGTGCTTCGCGTTATTTTTTTAAACATGTTTTTGTGCATGTTTGCTCTTTTTAAAAAACTTGCGCACCTTGTCATGCAAAAATCAGAGCATGTTTATTTGCCCGTCCATCCATCTGTCTTTCTGTGGGCTCCGTTTAGACTTGTAAAGGAATTGGACAACCCGATTGCGAGAGTCATTTGATTGCCTGTCGGTTTGAAATAAAAATATATACATTGAGAAACATAGAAGTGACATTCAATCAGATATCTGTAAATTGTCCCTCATATCAAAGTGTGAAATGCACACACAATTCATCTACGATTCCCCAAGACAGCTAAAACATAAATAGAAAAAAGTGATAAATAATGAATCTACTTTAAACCTAGAGGTTGCGACTGACTTTACTCCTCTTTTGTCACATATTTCCAGGAGAAATGAAAAATTGAATGAGAAAAACAAAGGGCGTGGCTTGCTTTTTTAGACTGTGAACTGATTGGATGTAGTAAAGTAGGCGTTTCATTCATAACTACACTGACAGTTGGAGGGGCATGCTCAAGCCCAATCTGTCAAACTGACATCATGAGAGAAGGTCTGTCATTTCAGAGGGGAGGTGTTTTTCAGATTTGGATTAAAGATTACAGAGGCAAACTATTTATTTATTTATTTATTTTGTGTGTGGATGAATTGTTTACCACAAAAATAGCAAAATAAGCTAAATAAATGTAGCAAATTTTGATTTCATGTGCTTTAAACATGGTGTTGTCTCAAGAAACATCTGCGTACACATGAAACCAACTCAAAATGATGTAGTAAACATACCAGAACTGCCAGATCTCTCTGAATAAAATGCAGATGTGCTACAAAATTTTTACACATACAGCTAAACGCGATTGGACATAGAGTTCAGTAGATACAGGCCAAATACTCATTACAGGACACAGCCAAAAATACACTGGTTTACAAACTGATATGAGGCAAAGTGTGGCCTTTATCTACTAAGACTGTGAAATGTTTGAATTTGTTTGAACTGTAAATTCAGATCCTGTAATAAGACTCTTATGAAAATGAATCGGAGTCTTGTTGTTGTTAAATGTCCAAATGAAAGCACAGAGTGAAAGAGAGTCATGCTTCACATTTTGTATCAAACTAATGACAGGAGCTTATGTAACCTCATTCTCTCAGCTGTGAAATTACAGACCCATATAATGAACAATAACAGTGAGGGAGGGACAAGATGAGTTATTAAAGAAGTCTAGAGAAGAAAACAGATGGACATTTGTTTAGAGACAGACCCAGCCTACTAGCCCTGTTTAGTTCAATAAATTCAATAGGTTTGCATTAATTCAATTTCTTCTTCTACAACTACAATTTTTTATTTATTTATTTATTTATTTTTATGAAGGTTGAATTTGTAAATACCTCTACCTCAATGTTTGATTTTTATTGTTATACCCACACTTTCAATCTTAAAATCAGAATTATTGTGATAAAAAAAAGAAAAAAAAAGAAGAAGAATTAAATAATGATAAACCAGCTTGATTAAAAAAATATGCAAAATATGAAAAAAAATAAAATAAATAAAATAAAAGTTGGTTTAATTCTTTAGGGTTTTTTATGAAATGTCTGTAACATTCTTTGATTAAAATTCCTCAGTGAACGTGTATTACAACACCATTTTTACTTTGTCTAAAATAGCAGAGCATCCTGTTTTGGTGCATGTCTCTTTGAATGATCACCCTGCCCCTCACTTCCATTTTTTTTGTGTATTCGATGGCACATTACCATCAAAACAAAACTAACTCAGTGCGTCCTCTAACTGGGGCACAACAGCAAAAACAGCTGCCCAGTCCTGTGTGTGCACTTGGATGGGTTAAATGCAGACCACAAATTCAGAGGATAGGACACCATACTCGACTACATGTCACATCATTTTTGGGGATAAATAAATGAATAAATAAAATAAAAAGGGGTGAATGGATTTTTTTTTTTTTTTTTTTTAGGGTGGTTGTGTCCACACACTGCTTAGGTAAAAGTGAATTCTGCATCCAGTGTCCCCTTTAATTTGTGTATTAATGACATATAAAATGCTATGTATGTTTTGGACTAACTACAGACTTTTAAAGTGCATTTTAAATGCATGCATTAATGCATTTTTTCTTTTCATTAAAAAAAATGTAATTACCCTAAAAGTGCCCATGTGTCATGCTACACGGGAACGATTTTTCATTGCATCTGGTGTTAACGCACCATTACAGTATGAAGCTCAATGTCTACCTCAGTCAGAATCTTCAGGATGGGTTCAACAGACATGTGCCAGTCAGTCCTAATCAATATACCTCATTCACTCTCATGCCCTCATGTGACTCTGATCTCATCAGCTCTCGCAAAGATACAACTTGCGTTTTGCATTTCAATATCTTCCACCCCTAACCCTAGAACCCAGATGTGTGGGACAATATGGATGAGATGAGGTCACGCACAGCAGGGAACATGCTGGAACATGCATTCAGATCCTCATGTATAGCACATGTCCTAGAATCTGCAGTGGAGAATCAAAATAAATCCACACTCACACTGTGAGATTGTGGTTTAAATGCAATTTTGTGCATGACGTGTCGATTAAAGAGATCAGAACGGTGTTTCAGAAAGTCTGATAGATATATCTGTTCTTTTTTGGGGATATAATACTGCATGTTCTAGCTTAAACATAAACATTGAGCACAGAAATCAAAAGACAATGGATGAGGAAAGGCTCAAACCTTAAGCTTGATTCACCTGGAGTCTCTATCCTTAGCACGGAGACAGGACCCACGTGTTTGACATCACAGGGTCACGAACAGCACCAAAATAAACCCTTATAGCTGGGGTATAAAGGTAAGGTAGTAGTCATAGAAAAAGCCTGTCGGAGCTCTTCAGCCTCAGCTGTAATAAAAGTCTTCACAATAACCTTAACCTGGACTTTGACCTTAAAGAGGAACATAGAAGACTGACTCCGGTGCCACTATCACAACAACATGACGAGAAACTCTTTTATAGAGTTCCTAAAACAACCTCTGACCCTAGGATTTCAACAAAATACAGTAGCTTGTTCTCAAACAAACCCCTTGGTTAATTAAAATAAAGTCTTTATTTGCCACCTGACAGCAGCTAATGAACTTCATTTCTAATTCATTAATTTCATTTGCTAATTACTTTCTTTCATTGGAAGAGAGCATATTTTGCAGAATATACACAGTGCTCATTTTCATAATGGAGATGGTTAAGCTGAAACATTAATAAAATAGGTCCATATGGCACTATATCCTAAGACTTCTAAAGCCATATGATACAGTAGCTTTCTGCAAGGACAATGTCATAATACAGCTATTTACTTAACAAATGTGCCTTTCTCCATAGCCCTTAAATCCTAATCACTTCAAATACAACACGTAAAGATGTGTCACAGCAGGTTTGACATTGACAGAGTTATTTTAGTATTACTTGTATACACTGTCAAAAATGTCCTTTTTCAATTTAAAAAAAAAACGTACATTTTTTATTTCTACAGAAATTATAAACAGTTTTAGTAATTTTGTAATGTGATTTGTCATTTTCTATTATTATTATATATTTTTTTAAATTGGAAAATATTGGAATGGAAAAGGAATTATTTCGATTTAATTAATTTTTCAGTTACTTTATTGATTCAGCTTTAGTCTCTCAGTAGTGACCTGTTCTACATAGATCAGTAATAATTGATAGTTCATGGATGACTTTTGGTTGCTTAGAGGTGTCAGTCTCTCAGTTACCAGGCCTGATCTTTAACCGCTAGGCTACAACACCACTGACAACAACACCACTAAACAAGTCCCATTCCTGCACACTTTCATTAAGAGCACTTTGTCTTCATTCCTCGACTACATACGAGTTTGTAGTTGAGCCAGTGGCAGAGAGCTGTTTGGTTGTGAGTGAAGACCTAGGTGATGTACAGGGACAGAAGCTCATTCATCCCATGGAGGATGGACTTGCCAGCAGAGTAAAGCATTTTTTTTTCTACTTTTTGTTTGCTTTATTACTTGTTGCTTATTTTTTGAGTGACAGGAAGCTTTCAGTTTCCCTTAGGTCATGGGCAAACTTAAACAATAAAACTTTTTAAAAAAGAGTGTGCGTTTGTGCATGGTGAGGGTGAACAAGAAACTTGAGAAGAAGGAGAAAGTGTGTGTGTGTGTGTGTCTGAATGATAGACAGATATAACACAGTTAATGAAAAAGTACACAACTGCAGAGCTTCCTCTGCTTACCTGGGCTGCATCACATGGCTCAAATGCTGATACCCAGCAGACATTATTGGTTTATGAGCACGAGCTGTCCATCAAGGCTTTGGCAGATACAGTACTAAAGAAATGGAGGAAATAACCAGTCATGCATAATTTCACACTGTTTTCGAGTCCCAGTTGGCCTGAAGCTCAACGCCTACTTGCTCATGATACACAAAATTCCAAAATTTAAAATAAAAAACAGGAGAAATAATGCCTGATGCTTCAATGATAAAATATTTCTGAATGTTATTTAAAACAAGAAATATAAGGATAAATATATACATACATATATATCATATCAAGTGCTGATTTATAATAATGATCGATTTATATATCCATATATACTGAACATATATATATATATATATATATATATATATAATGTATTGTATAAAATATTCTTATTTAACATTTATCATTGTAACACCAGAAATGCTACATGCATTTTTGTTTTATTTACTGTAAAATAAAGCTACTGTTTGGAGTTTACCATCCCACTATATGCACTCACTCGCAGCACTGGACAGACATTAGGACTTTAGTACTGATACTGTGCTAGCTTGAACTGACTAATGAGTAGCAGAATTCATCACTTTGATGTCTATAGTGACATGCTTCAAACATAACTCACACACATTACACATTAATGGCCAGCATCTCAGAGGGGAGAGCGGTTAAGGGGCTGATGTCACAAATTCTAAAATAGAACCACAGACAAATCTAAAATCTGATAACTTTTCAAAGAACACGTGATGGCTTTAGCTTTTACATCATATATAGTTGTTCCTTCTGTAGAGGTGAACATGTTCAGAATGTCTTGTCTCAGAAGCTTCTAGCCTTATCTACAGCCTCAAATCACATATATTACATTTGCATGAATGCACTGACCAGACTTAAAGCTACTGACAGTGCATATCAGTATTTGGATAGGTGACTTTGGTATTGATGAAACTTTACACAAAACATACTGCATACATACTTTTATAAATATTTTTGAAAGATGTTTCATACTCACCAATGCTGCAATTTATTTGATTGATCAAAAATACAGAAGAAAACTTAAATCTTGTGAAACATTATTACACAATTTAACACAATTTAAAATAACCATGCATTTTCTATTTGATTATAAAGCTGAATTTTCAGCATAATTACTCCAGTCTTTAGGGTCACATGATCCTTCAGAAATAATTATAATATTCCAATTTGCTGCTAAATATTTTTTTTTACTATTATCAATGTTGAAAACAGTCATTCTGCTTAATATTTTTGTGAAACCATAGCCATTTTTTTCAGCATGCTTTGAATGCATTGAACAGATTTAAATTGACTGACAGTACATTAACAACAGTATTTGTACTGTAGGTGAATTTGGTTTTGTTAATAGTATGTTCATCAGTTGAGCTACTGAAACTCATTAGATTTTATTTGAACTAAATTGCAATAGCTTAAAAAGTAAATTGTGTCAATTAATTCATAGTGTACGTTGCTGAGACATTCGATCTCCTGTTTGATTTTAAGGACTGCTTCTGTTCCCATGGAGGTATTGATTGCCTGACAAAGCTCTTAGAGAAGGTTTCTGAAATTGAAAACTTCAAAATCTGAGGGCTGAAAATTAAAAGCAACAGGACATTTTGACCCAGCTTGAGCAAGATTAAATTGAATGGTCACTTTATTATGAAAGGAAAGTTAAATAAGAACAATGAACATTCACTGACCAAATAAAATGGACATTTCGACCTCTCTCTCGGGGCTTTAGACTAGAGCATTGTGGTCTGTTTGTAGTCAAGAGTTTGATTCTTTTGGTTGGTTCAAAAGGCCAGTTTCTGACATTCGGGATATGATTAATGTGGTTCACAATCTGTGAAAGCAATTCAGATTTACTTGTGGATGTGAACAAATGCTGATGATTAGACTATTGTTATTGTATGCTACTGATCTTCATCTGAAATCAATTCAGTGTAAACTCATTAAATGGTTTTACCTCATCAAAGAAAAACTACACAAAATGTGCATGGAATATGCACAGATCTTTTCTATTTTAATACATCTGAACACATACTGTAATTAATTTCTGAGAAGCAAAGCTGATTTTTCAGTATCATTACTCCAGTCTTCATTGTCACGTGATCCTTCAGAAATCATTCTAATATACTGATTTGCTGGTACACCTTAAGTGAAGCTTCTTTACAGTTTGGTTGTGTTTTGTGTGTGAAAAGCAATGAAAACCTTTAAACATGAAAAAAGAAGAAAGAAAGAAAGAAAGAAAGAAAGAAAGAAAGAAAGAAAGAAAGAAAGAAAGAAAGAAACGCCTATAATAGCAAAATGCATTTTGCAACTCACACCTTCCCTTACAGTTATCCCACATAAGAGTGGCTGGAAGTGTGTTGGTTGGCCAAACCCCTGAATACAAATATAGAAACTGAGCAATTACAAGTAAACATCAATACTGAACAGCAACATATGCTGCTGACGCAAGCACACTATGATTAAAAAAAAAAAAAAAAAAAAAAATGTGTTTGTGAACTGTATCCAGGTTTGAGTTGCATGCATGATGACCTTGTTTCATTGCTTTTGAGTTTTCTTATTCTAAAATGGTCCAGCTCGCTATGCATCCAGGACTTGGTGAGACACTCGATCAGAAATAGTCTAGATGGGGGTTCTTGGAGATCCACCAGGAGCCGAGAGAGAACAACTGGCACTGAATGCTGGCCAGAAACACCTCTGCTCTCCTCAAGGTGATCAACGTGCCCTGTGGGACCACCTTGAAATGCCACACACACATAACTTTTTGAGTAGAGGCCAAACAGATGACTGCATTAGGAGCTGAAGAGTGCCAACAGGATGCCAGTGAGATGTATTAACCATCACCCAACAGGGATAAATCATGAGCATCCTTGCCATGCAAATACCTGCCACAGTGAATCACACCCCAAACGAGGGGATCCATGCATCCTCCAAGCCTAATCTCTCGAATGCCAAATCAAAGACCTCTCTCCAGTTGTTCGGAAAGAACCAGGACACATGAGGGGGTGATTGAGACGACTCTGTAGGGTTGAGGGTTATAAAACAGAGCTTGCAGATGTGGCGATTGATGTACGATGACACACATGTTGTGTGTTTGTGCATGCTGGGAAGCACTGAACATAATGACAATATAGAATTAACCAGTCTTGTGGAACGAAAAGCAAACAGCCTACAGCAATAGAGTTTACTATGGGGGTCCCACTTCCAATGTGGAGGGCAGTGCTTCTCGACCAGACAGACATCACATTGAGTCTGTAGCCTCAGAACTGATGAAGATGTGCTTATAAATGGAGACAAAGATGTAACAGTAGTTAATTGTGAACCTTCCTTAAAGGGGGGGGGGGGGTGCTCATTTTCACTCAATATCCTGTTAATCTTGAGTACCTATAGAGTAGTACTACATCCTTCATAACTCCAAAAAGTCTTTAGTTTTATTATATTTATAAGAGAAAGATAGTTTGTACCGTTTTTTTCCCGGAAAATCACGAGCGCAAGTAGGCTTTTGTGTTGAAAGCGTTTGGAAGCTGTGACATTACCGTGAGGAAAAAAAAACATCATCCAAAACAAACCATGGCTTACAGTCAGATTCAGCGTATATTTATGATCCAGAATCAGATCCAGAGGCTGAAATTTACCAAGAGCAGAATCAGCAATGACTACAGCAAGACGTCTCTATGTAGTATGTATTGAAACTGTATATATTTGCTTAGCGGTTTTGGAAAATGACAAAGTTCCACTTTATGTTGTCTTTTTTTATTTTTATTATTTTTTTTAAGCTGTACATGTGGAAAGTGCAGTTTGATGACAACATCGCATGTTGTTCACTTGATGTGCTTACGCGCCGATAGCTAAGTTAACAACACAGAGATATTTGAAGCAGTTTTACTCACCGCATGCGGTTCCAACACACGATCGTGACCCTTTTTCGTTGGGATTGCATTATCCTTAAGAAATAAACGATACGCAAATCCGGCGTCAAACTGGGCCTTGTTTGTAAAACAAGCA